>NW_027362104.1:277500-279761 GCF_039654945.1 Dendrobates tinctorius
GCCTGTCCAAGGTCCTCTGCCGCTGCTGGCGGGAAGTGCCCGCAAAACCAGTGGCAGAGACCTGGGACAGGGGAACACCTGAGCGACCAGCTTCCTGGTCTCCAGATGACTGTGGTGCAGACCTGCAAGGTGCTTCCTCGCTGATGGATGGCTGGGAGGGGTCCGGGGCAGCTTGATGAAGGACCGCTTCGGGACCAGGTTGCAGGGTGCTGCTCCAGGTGCTGTGAAAAGAAAAGAAAGAAATTACTACCATAAATTAACAATCGCCAACTCCTGTGGAATAGAAAAGCACAGAATAAAACACAATACAACTAGAAAATACTTACGTTCGGGAGGCAAGGACCGGTCTTAAAAATGCCAAGGCACGATGGTATCGGTACTTCGTGCCGGTCCTTGCCGCAGCACCACTGCGAACCTTATTCTCCTGACGGATATCCCTGTTGAAGCGGTCCTTCATCGAGCGCCAACGGGTTCTGACTTTGTTCACTGTGATGAAAAAAAAAAAAAAAAGAAAAAAAGTAAGACTATGCACTGGAGGCTGTGATCATCCAACTGTGTGTGATGATAGAAACTCCATGGAGTTAATAGCATCACACACAGTTGGGTGATCCCGGCCAAGATCACTGCTGCATCACACTGCATTTAAATACTTACGAAAATCCTTGCGGACCCGGGGAGAGGCGTTGTCCCAGCCATCCATCAGCGATGCGGCCACCTCGTTCCAGAGCCGCCGGATCACCACGTTGTCCGAGTGCAGTTGGTGACGGGTGTCCCACAACGGGACTCGCTCCTGGACTAGACGGATGAGCTCGTCGTTGTCCAGGGCGAGGTCCTCCTCCCGCTGTGGAGCCTAGAAAAGAAAGACAAACATTAATCTTTGAAAGAATTTAAAAAAAAAAATATCGATAACTAGCTGAAGAGCCCAGCGCTGCCCGGGCATAGTAACTAACTGTGGTTAGTTATATAAATTTAAAATTATCCTCCATCCCATAGTCCCGTGCCCATATTCCATCATACATATCCTCCATCCCATAGTCCTGTGCCCATATACCCATCATACATATTCGCCATCTCATATGCCTGTGCCCATATACACATGATACATGTTCGCCATCCCATAGTCCCGTGCCCATATACCATCATACATATCCTCCATCCCATGCCCATATACCCATCATATATATCCTCCATCCCATAGTCCCGTGCCCATATTCCATCATACATATCCTCCATCCCATAGTCCTGTGCCCATATACCCATCATACATATTCGCCATCTCATATGCCTGTGCCCATATACACATGATACATGTTCGCCATCCCATAGTCCCGTGCCCATATACCATCATACATATCCTCTATCCCATGCCCATATACCCATCATATATATCCTCCATCCCATAGTCCCGTGCCCATATACCCAAACAAACAAACATACACACAAACACACACACACACTTTGAGCCCTAGATATTGATAAACAATCCATGAAAAAATTATTTGTTTTAAATGGAAATAAATGGAAAAAAAACAACAAACATCGAAAAAAACAACCATGAAAATTTAAAAAAAAAAACTAAAAAATACCAAAAAAAAAAAAAAAAAAAAAACCAGACTAGAAAATAAGTAAAAAAAAAAAAAAAACAGTCCGTCTGTACTTACATCACGTCTACCCGCCCGCACTTGGCCTTGCTGCTCCTGCCGTTCCTCCGGTGGTGGTGGCGTGATGGAGGATGAGCTCTGAAAATTAAACCAAAAAAATTAATCACATGTGTTTATTTTTTCAAATCCATACGGAAGCATAGTACTCACTTCTTCTGCCTCTTGCCCTGTCCCGGGGACATATTCTTCACCAGATGAAGACATGCTGCAATAAAAAAAAAAAGAGACATAAGTACATAGAAATGTATTGAAATTTCAGCCAGACATTAGGTTTTTCATACTTACATTGGTGCAGCTTGTGCTGTGTGTCCACTAGTGAGCAATCCTTAAAGTATTGTGGAATCCCAGTGCCCACACCATTTTATCACCTTGGTTCAATTTTTTTTTTTTACTGTCTAGACCAAATTTCAGTCATGTTTATGTAAAAAACGCATGCGCATAAAAACGCAAGACCATGCGCAAGTATTGCGCTCCCATAGGCTCCAATGTGGTGTTTTTGCGCATTCCGTGCGCATTCCGTGCGCATGCGTTGTTTTAACGAGACAGGGCGGAACCAAAAATGCAACATGTTGCGTCTGACGCGCCTGGCGCAAAAGACAA